>NC_086320.1:188141837-188159337 GCF_036172605.1 Pelobates fuscus | reverse complement strand
TCTTGGGTATCCACGTTGTGCAAACTTTTCAAACATTTCTTGTACCTGGTTTGCTGCTTTTGTAGAATCAGAGTTATTCCTCAGTATTCTCATGAACTGAGATACCGGTAAAGATTTTATAAGGTTGGGTGGATGGTGACTGCTGGCGTGTAGTAGCGTATTGCGATCAGTTTCTTTGGCAAATAAGGTATACCCCAGCTTGTTATCTTCTATGAAGATTCGAAGATCCAAGAAGTCAATTTGTTGGTTGTTAATTTGATGGGTAAGTCTTACTGGTGAGTCTAGTTGATTTAATGACCCTATCATGTCATGGAGGCTTTGTTCATCACCTGTCCATATGATGAGCACGTCATCGATGTATCTTAGGTATTTCAAGATGTTCTGACCATATTTTTGAAGTATATGTATCTGTTCGTATGCATGCATATATGCATTAGCATACATGGGTGCCATAGGGGCACCCATCGATGTTCCGGATACTTGTATATAAAATGCTTTTTCGAATCGAAAATAATTCAGTGTGAGGCATAGTTCCAATAATTCAAGTATATATTCAATCGGGGGCTCTATCCGTTCTTGGTACTGTATTAGTACTTGGCGCATCGCCTGGATTCCCTCCTCATGGGGAATAATGGTGTATAAACTGCTTACGTCGATGGCTGCTAAGTAGACTCCTTGTGGGGGGAGTTCTATAGAGTTTAAGACTGCTATGACTTGCGCAGAGTCCTTGACATAGGTAGGTAATGACATTACTGGTTTTTTAAATTTTGCGTCTAACCATTTCCCTATGGGTTCTAATAGTCCCCCGATCGCCGATACAATCGGACGTCCTGGTGGGCACTCCAGACTTTTATGAACCTTGGGCACTGTATATATGATCGGGCACCGAGGGTGGGTTTCAAACAAATATTCATATTCCGTGGTGGTGAGGAAACCTGCTTCTAAGCCTCTTTGCAGCGTCTGTTGGACAACTTTGCTGAATTCATGGGTGGGATCTATTTGCGTATATTCATAGACTTTGGTATCTTTTAGTTGTTTAAGGATTTCTTCCCTATAGTCGTCATATTGTTGGACGACTATTGCGCCTCCCTTGTCCGCTGGACGTATGGTAATGGACATGTCTTTAGCCAGGCTGTTTAAGGCTTCTCTTTCGTCTTTAGATAAATTCGGACGTCTTTGGTTCCGGGTAGTTGTAACTTTCATAGTATCAAATTTTAGCATTTGTGAGAACGTTTTTAATGTGGGATTTAGATTAGAGGGGTCAAAGGTGCTTCTCATTTTAAACTTTTCACTGTTCTCCTCACTTTGATGTTGTTGATTGGAACTTTTGAAGAAATCTGCTAAACGGAGTTTTCTGTTAAATTGAAATTGCTCAATTTCCCATTGGAATTTATTAATATTAGCAGTCGGAACAAATGAAAGTCCTTTATTTAGAAGCTTAATTTCTGTAGTGGTAAGGTTCCTGGTGGATAAGTTGATAATAGGGTTAACTAGCGTCTCCTTGGCGGTCGTCCCCTGTGTCCAGTGCCTTTTCCCTTTCTGTCCCCTCCTGGTGTAATTTTGATGTTTGGAGGGCGCTCTATGCCTTGGTGGTTCCCACTTGCGGTTTCTCTCACCAGACCAAGTCCCGGTTCTAAAAAAGACGTATTGTATGATGCTGTAGTATTAGGGTAAGCCCCCTCTCTTTGCGAATCCTTATAATCAGAGTCAGAGGCCGACTCTCCCGAAGTAAAGTCGACAGTAGATGCAATTGGTTTTCTAATTCTAGGCTTATAGGTTCTATATGCAGGTCTGGTGTTGTCTCCTGATAACCACCTGTATACTCTGTGCTCTGAGTAATCAGCTTGTACTTTGGTGAGTTTTTCTCTTTTGAACCTAACCAAATCGTTTTTATATTGTTTCAGATCTTCTGTTAGTTTCTGAATCAATGTATCACAGTTGGGTGCTGTTATTGTAGTTGTATGCAGTACTTCATAATTTGAAATTTTAAATTTAGTAATTTTTAATTCACGACCTACCTCCTCGATCACCACCAGCATCAGGTCCAGGGAACACTTATTTAGTATACCAATCCACTTCCGACACACTTCAGGGTTGTTTCTTCCAATAGTTGGAACGTTCTTAATCCGAAAACCTCTAGGGATTTTTTTCATGCGGTAATAGTCGGATAAGTAGGTGGCATGTAGTTCGAGGTCAATTTGTCTTTGTTTGAGTTTAAGCAGATTTCTAATAACGTCCCGAGGTTCAGTAGATACTGGTAGGTCCGAGTCCGTTTGCGGCCATAAAATAGCTGCGGCTTCTGCTTCTGTATATTGCAATACTTCTGCGTGGTCTGCATACGCTCCGGCTCTGGTCAGGAATTCCTCCATAAATCAAATCCTTGAAAACGATATAACTCTCCTGGGTCTGGTGCGTGGATTGAGCCCTGGCTTGACGGGCTCGCCGTAATCAATACAAACTGCAAATGTCCCGCACTCAATGTACCGGTCTTGTACTTGCCTCGGTGCTGCCTCAGCCTTCAATATATTCAAATGGAAAGAGTGCACTCAAAGGTCTTCTTTAGGATATAAACGATTTATTTTGCCAAAATTTCAAAAAGACATACAAGTCCTTTGACCCCTCTAATCTAAATCCCACATTAAAAACGTTCTCACAAATGCTAAAATTTGATACTATGAAAGTTACAACTACCCGGAACCAAAGACGTCCGAATTTATCTAAAGACGAAAGAGAAGCCTTAAACAGCCTGGCTAAAGACATGTCCATTACCATACGTCCAGCGGACAAGGGAGGCGCAATAGTCGTCCAACAATATGACGACTATAGGGAAGAAATCCTTAAACAACTAAAAGATACCAAAGTCTATGAATATACGCAAATAGATCCCACCCATGAATTCAGCAAAGTTGTCCAACAGACGCTGCAAAGAGGCTTAGAAGCAGGTTTCCTCACCACCACGGAATATGAATATTTGTTTGAAACCCACCCTCGGTGCCCGATCATATATACAGTGCCCAAGGTTCATAAAAGTCTGGAGTGCCCACCAGGACGTCCGATTGTATCGGCGATCGGGGGACTATTAGAACCCATAGGGAAATGGTTAGACGCAAAATTTAAAAAACCAGTAATGTCATTACCTACCTATGTCAAGGACTCTGCGCAAGTCATAGCAGTCTTAAACTCTATAGAACTCCCCCCACAAGGAGTCTACTTAGCAGCCATCGACGTAAGCAGTTTATACACCATTATTCCCCATGAGGAGGGAATCCAGGCGATGCGCCAAGTACTAATACAGTACCAAGAACGGATAGAGCCCCCGATTGAATATATACTTGAATTATTGGAACTATGCCTCACACTGAATTATTTTCGATTCGAAAAAGCATTTTATATACAAGTATCCGGAACATCGATGGGTGCCCCTATGGCACCCATGTATGCTAATGCATATATGCATGCATACGAACAGATACATATACTTCAAAAATATGGTCAGAACATCTTGAAATACCTAAGATACATCGATGACGTGCTCATCATATGGACAGGTGATGAACAAAGCCTCCATGACATGATAGGGTCATTAAATCAACTAGACTCACCAGTAAGACTTACCCATCAAATTAACAACCAACAAATTGACTTCTTGGATCTTCGAATCTTCATAGAAGATAACAAGCTGGGGTATACCTTATTTGCCAAAGAAACTGATCGCAATACGCTACTACACGCCAGCAGTCACCATCCACCCAACCTTATAAAATCTTTACCGGTATCTCAGTTCATGAGAATACTGAGGAATAACTCTGATTCTACAAAAGCAGCAAACCAGGTACAAGAAATGTTTGAAAAGTTTGCACAACGTGGATACCCAAGACAACTGCTGGAGGGTGCATATTCAAAAGCACTTAAAAATTACACAGACGGTCCTGAAATCAAAAATAACCAAAATAGAATGATTTTTCCTCAAATGTTCCATTCATTATCGGGAGAAATGTCCCAGAAAATAAGACACAATTGGGAGGTCCTCAAAAAAGATAAAACACTACCGACGATATTTCAAAACACTCCTATGATCAGCTATAGGAGAAATAGGAACCTAAGAGACTATCTGGTTCATACGGATATATCTACGGCACAACAGTCTGTTCAAAACCCAGGCTGCTACCGTTGTCTGAAATGCATGGCTTGCAATAGTATGACACCTGGCAAAGTGTTTTACCACCCTCGATCAGGTAAAGAATACAAGATAAGGCAAAGGATCACGTGTACCACCACACATGTAATATATCGTATCATCTGCCCATGTGGACTCATGTATATAGGTAAAACGTCTAATGACCTCAGGGAACGCATGAGGGGACACAGATCCACTATCAGGATTGCGTTATCTAGTGGCATAGCAACCACCCCCATAGCCAAGCATTTTTTGGAAGCAGGACATACACTGCCCACATTGAAATACATGGGCATTGAACATGTTCCGGCCCCGAACAGGGGGGGTGACAGAGACGTCTTACTTCTTCAAAGAGAAGCCTTTTGGATCTTCACATTAGGAACCTTGTCCCCGGGGGGGCTTAATGAAATTAACCCACTCAGTTGCTTCACCCCGAAAAGATAAAGAAGAGCACAGCAATTGATATATTGATAGATTTGTACTAAAGGTTAAAGAAAAATCATAGCGGACGATTTATTCATGAGACTTTTTTCAATTATATAGTATTCATATTATTATTATTTTTTTCTAGAATTTGTTGGCTGACGGTGGTTCCAGCTAGACTTCATAGTCTGTATGGCCGTAAATCGGTAATATAATTAAGTATATACATAGCAACCTGGCGGGGCATTCAATCATATTTTGAAGTTTTGTTAAGATGTTTCGTTCTATATTGGGAATTCCAATTTATACGTAGCCACCGTATGTTAGTGTTAAAAATGTTAAAAATGTAGCAAGTGTAAAATACTGTCTAACACAGGTTAACAAATTTGTTAAAATACTTAAAAAGATCCTTAAACTCGTAGCCATCTTAAGGTGGCCTTGGTATTTCTTATTTCTTATCCTTGAATTTTAAAATATGTCTGTGAGCGCAGATTATTAGATGTTTGGCCGTAATCACAATCACAGTCAGGCCTTTTTTTACTTTAGGCACTTAAGGGGTTAATCCCTACTTTAAAAGTTGAATCATCTTTTTCACGTTTGCACAGCCTCTCTTTCATATAATCTACTCTCCAATCAAATCACCTGTAATGCATATTTAAATCACTGTTTTCCTGCCTTTCATTGTCTTGAAAAAAGTCCCACGAGGACTGAAACGTCGACTTGTATGTCTTTTTGAAATTTTGGCAAAATAAATCGTTTATATCCTAAAGAAGACCTTTGAGTGCACTCTTTCCATTTGAATATATATATGTATATATATATATATATATATATATGTATATATATATATATATATATATATATATATATATATGTATATATGTATATATATATATGTATATATATATATATATATGTATATATATATATGTATATATGTATATATATATATATATATATATATATATATATATATATATGTATATATATATATATATGTATGTGTATATATATATGTATATATACATATATATATGTATATATATATATATATATATATATATATGTATATATATATATATATATATATATATATATATATATGTATATATATATATATATATATATTTAGTCCAGACTCTGGCACTCAACCCCAAAGAAACATATATGCAATGTATATTACCAGGGTGCCTCCAGGCCAGTAGATAGAAAATAAGAATCAGGAGCACTCGCTTGGATTTTTCAACAGTGGATAAAGTGTTTAATCACAACTTCGACATCAACGTTTCGACCCTTCAGGGTCTTTATCAAGATAGTGATAATGCACATAGCATACAAATATATACACAAAAGTAAGTGGTTAACTTACCCCACCTGTGTGAAGTGATTCCGGAAGTGCAGTTAGCCGGACGGAGTGTGTGTGGAAAGATGAGAACGTCCGCATCATGACGTTCATGCGTGCGTGCGTGACGACGTGCGTGCGTGCGTGATGACGTGCGTGCGGTGAAAACGTGCCCCCCCGCGTGATGACATCATCACGAGAGTAATATAACATAACCATGGTAACCACACAATCCCAGTGTAGCTAACCATACCAAGGAGGAACAAACTAAAAGGATTCTATATACAACTAGTGAGGGAAGAAGATATATAGACATGTACAGCCATACCATAAACTAAGACCCGCAATAGTAACTAAGTAAGCAAACCAGAAGGGAGTGTGGACATAGGGTGAATGTGTGTACTGTATCTATCCCAACATATGGGAAAGTAAGTCCTAAAGTAATAGGATCTAAGCCAGGAAAAAATAATGTAATACAGCAAGTGCCCATGAGACCACATGGAATATATGTGCACATATAAGTATAAAAGAAATGTAAGAAATCTGACAAAAGTGTATGTATAAATCTGAACGTGAGATCTAGTGTGTGTGAACCATAAGAAGGAGGGATAAATCCTACCCTGCAGGTGAGCCAATGTGTGCGAGACCAAAGAAAAGAAGAAGGAAACAGACCAAAAAGAAATAAAGAAAAGTAAAGAGATAAACCAATAAAGATACCTCCATCCCCATAGCAAATTCAAGAAAACCCAATGAAAACACATAACAACATAAACAAGTCTGCATCCCCAGGTTAAATAATCTATAGCTGTAACCAGTTGGTCAACCTCACTATAAGCCTGTCTATATATACAACAATGTAGATCATACTGGCCCCCTATCTCTAGAATAGGAGAAAGCCCATAATGTTAGAACAGCTTGTCAAATATCTCCATAATAGACCCTCACTACCCTCCTAACCTAAAGATCTAAGGAAAGAAGGGAAACAATATTGCAAAAAAATGAAATGAAAACCCTACATAACAGGACACAGCCGATGAAGATATGTACAAAAGAATATATACAGAAGCATACGTCTTAATTATACACGTATGGCCCGTCTCGAGCCAGCCTGGCCCTGACGATAAACTTCTCTAAACCAAAACTACAAACCAATACATGATAGCGATAAGCTCTAAAAAAGTAGATCCAAATCAAAGGAAAAGAAAACAATACCAATCTAGATAATCTAACGAGTATCTAAAAATGAAGAAAATGAGATATACTCATTAAGTCCCCTGGGTTGTAGGGTGTCCAATCGTTTGATCCAAAAGGTCTCTTTCTGGAGTAGTAGTTTGGATCGATCCCCACCTCTCATGAGGGTTGGTATCACATCGATGGCGATAAATTTCAAGGTGGGTAATCTATGGTTAAATTCCAAGAAGTGCTTGGCCACCGGCTTGTCTGTTTTCCCATCTCTATAGGCTGTCATAATTGATGATCGGTGCCCCCTGATTCTGTCTCGGAGTGTGAGATCCGTCTTACCCACGTAGCATAATCCACATGGGCATGAGATAAGGTATATCACGTGGTCTGTCAGGCAAGAGATGTAATGATTGATCTTGTATCTAGTGCCCGAGTGTGGATGTGCAAATGTAGAACCAGGTAGCATATGTCCACACGTGACACATCCCGTGCACCTGAAGCACCCCTTCTTAGTGGGTTTAGTAGAAGTCAGCTTTTCTCTTGGTAAGACTGTTTTCATCAGTAAATCCTTGAGACTTTTATTCCTATTATAGGCAATTCTAGGGGGATTGGAGAAAATGGTACTCAGAGAGTTGTCAGCAGATAGAATATCCCAACGTTTTTTAATACTCCGTGAGATGTTCCCACTGGCTGAATTGAATGTCATCGGGATCGTAATTTGTGGGACATTGTATCGGGTGGTGCCTTTGTCATAGATCTCTCGTGCCCGTTTAAGGGCTTGCTCCAGCGTATCCTTATAATATCCCCTTTCCAGGAATGCTCTTTGCATCATCCCAAGTTGTGTTTCACAATTTGTGCTGTCGGAATTGTTCCTCAGTACCCTGAGGAATTGGGAGATGGGTAAGGACTTTTTTAGTGCCTGAGGGTGAAAGCTCGTGGAGTGCAATAACGTATTCCGGTCAGATGGTTTCTTATATAGGCTGTAGCCAATTTTGTTGTGACATTTATATACTTCTACATCCAAGAATTGTATCTTGTCAGTGCTCCAATGAAGTGTGAGTTCCACAGGGGATTCATCATTATTGATCACATTAATCATGGACTGTAGTTCTTCCACTGCTCCAGACCAAATGATAAAAATATCGTCCACAAACCTGTGGTATGAAATAATGTGGGCACCAAACATATCCATAATCTTGTTGCGCTCAAAAATGTACATGTAGCAGTTGGCGTAGGATGGAGCTATGGCCGATCCCATCGCAGTTCCCCGAAGTTGTATATAGAAATTCTTTTCAAATCTGAAATAATTATGAAACAATAGGAACTCCAAACATTCTATCAAGAATTCTATGGGGGGGCCATGGTAACAGTTGCTCTCGCATAACCAGGTACGAAGTGCTGCCATCCCTGCATCATGCGGGATAATCGTAAACAAACTTTTCACATCAATAGTAGCAAATATTACTGGTGAAACGGGTAAAGCGAGCTCTTTGATCTTCATCAAGAAATCCTGAGTGTCCTTCAGGGATGTAGGTATGGTCTCAATGCTGGTTTTGCAATGGTAATCCACAAATTTAGCCAAGGGTTCTAATAGACCCCCTCTTGCCGATACGATCGGTCTGCCCGGAGGTGTATTGGGGTTCTTGTGTACCTTTGGTAATGTGTACAATACCGGGATTTTCGGGTGTTCATTTATCAGGTATGCCGCCGTATATTCATCAATCCATCCTGAAGCCATACCTTGGTCCACTAATGTTCGAAGTTTTTTCAAAAAAGAGGTGGTAGGATCAAAGGTGATCATCTGGTATGTAACACTGTCACTCAATTGATTAAGAATTTCAGCTCTATAGTCCGAGTAGTTTTGGATGACTATGGCACCTCCTTTATCCGCTGGTCGAATCGTTATAGTATGGTCTTTCTTCAGATCCTGCAATGCTATTTTCTCCCCAGCAGTCATGTTTTCTCCCATAGGTTTATGTTGGAGAAGAGTCTGGTTTATATCTTGTCGGATTAGTTGTCCAAACGTCTTGATGGAGGCCTGAGAGGTTTTCGGTTCCCATGTGTTCTTCAATTTAAATGGATGTTTTTCTTTATTCCCCCATTGGTCCCGTGTAACATTCAAATTGAGAGTACGGTTCATCTTAAATAATTCAACATCCAATGCGAACTTGTCTGGTCTGGAAAATGGTACAAATGTCAGACCCTTGGACAGTATGCTAATGTGATCCCTTGTTAACTGTTTAGTTGATAGGTTGAATACAGGGTTTATTTCTTCTTCATTGGTGGTTTGGACCTGAGTTTTATAGATCCTACCCCTCTGTCCCCTCCTGATGGGTCTGTGTTTGTGTTTGCTCTTGCTGCCAATATTGATGATGGTGGGTCGTTGGGGTGTTGTCCCCCACCTAAAAAATGTTGGGAGGGATCATATCTCATTTGCGTTCCCGTTCGTTGCCTTGAGTCTGCGCCCTCAGTTTCAGACATTGATTCTGCAGAGCTAGTATCAATGGACATGAATTGTGGTTTCCTAATCCTCATTTTCTGCCGTGGAAATTGCGGTCTCCGTCTCTCTCCCCCACTTAACCAGTGATATACCTGATGATGCGTGTAATCGTGATCAACCTTTGCCAGTTTTTGCTTCTTGAATTTGATCAAATCGTTTCTATATCGCATAATCTCATCTTGTAGTTTAATCATCTGTTGTGCAGAAGCTGAAGCCGTTATTAGTGCTGTATTGAATGTTTCCACCTTGTTGATAGACTCTTTGACTACCACCAATTCATTCTTCACCTCCTCCACAGTGATAATCATCCAATCTAAAGCACACTTATTGGCTATACCAGCCCATTTGCGACAAAATTCAGGGTTCTGTCTACCGATGGTAGGTGCATTACGTACCCTAAATCCTCTAGGGATCCTCTTGGATCTATAGTAATCAGAGATAAATATCCCATGCAGATCCAAATCTACTTCTCGCCTTTTTAACTTGATCAGTTCATTATATACATCCCTGATAGAATCCACATGCTGTAATTCATCAGTGCCCTTCGGCCACAAAATATTCTCTGCCTCCGCTTCTGAGATTTGTAGTATCTCGGCAGTGTCCACTAGGGCCCCAGCCCTAAGTAAAAAATCCTCCATGGAAAAGTGCTTGATCAAAGATCAAGTGGAATCAATCCACAAACTTGATGGTAGTAAGATAATATAGGTAAATAATACGGTGGTGCTAACAGAGAGTGTGTGGCAAGCACACTTACAATATATTTAGTCCAGACTCTGGCACTCAACCCCAAAGAAACATATATGCAATGTATATTACCAGGGTGCCTCCAGGCCAGTAGATAGAAAATAAGAATCAGGAGCACTCGCTTGGATTTTTCAACAGTGGATAAAGTGTTTAATCACAACTTCGACATCAACGTTTCGACCCTTCAGGGTCTTTATCAAGATAGTGATAATGCACATAGCATACAAATATATACACAAAAGTAAGTGGTTAACTTACCCCACCTGTGTGAAGTGATTCCGGAAGTGCAGTTAGCCGGACGGAGTGTGTGTGGAAAGATGAGAACGTCCGCATCATGACGTTCATGCGTGCGTGCGTGACGACGTGCGTGCGTGCGTGATGACGTGCGTGCGGTGAAAACGTGCCCCCCCGCGTGATGACATCATCACGAGAGTAATATAACATAACCATGGTAACCACACAATCCCAGTGTAGCTAACCATACCAAGGAGGAACAAACTAAAAGGATTCTATATACAACTAGTGAGGGAAGAAGATATATAGACATGTACAGCCATACCATAAACTAAGACCCGCAATAGTAACTAAGTAAGCAAACCAGAAGGGAGTGTGGACATAGGGTGAATGTGTGTACTGTATCTATCCCAACATATGGGAAAGTAAGTCCTAAAGTAATAGGATCTAAGCCAGGAAAAAATAATGTAATACAGCAAGTGCCCATGAGACCACATGGAATATATGTGCACATATAAGTATAAAAGAAATGTAAGAAATCTGACAAAAGTGTATGTATAAATCTGAACGTGAGATCTAGTGTGTGTGAACCATAAGAAGGAGGGATAAATCCTACCCTGCAGGTGAGCCAATGTGTGCGAGACCAAAGAAAAGAAGAAGGAAACAGACCAAAAAGAAATAAAGAAAAGTAAAGAGATAAACCAATAAAGATACCTCCATCCCCATAGCAAATTCAAGAAAACCCAATGAAAACACATAACAACATAAACAAGTCTGCATCCCCAGGTTAAATAATCTATAGCTGTAACCAGTTGGTCAACCTCACTATAAGCCTGTCTATATATACAACAATGTAGATCATACTGGCCCCCTATCTCTAGAATAGGAGAAAGCCCATAATGTTAGAACAGCTTGTCAAATATCTCCATAATAGACCCTCACTACCCTCCTAACCTAAAGATCTAAGGAAAGAAGGGAAACAATATTGCAAAAAAATGAAATGAAAACCCTACATAACAGGACACAGCCGATGAAGATATGTACAAAAGAATATATACAGAAGCATACGTCTTAATTATACACGTATGGCCCGTCTCGAGCCAGCCTGGCCCTGACGATAAACTTCTCTAAACCAAAACTACAAACCAATACATGATAGCGATAAGCTCTAAAAAAGTAGATCCAAATCAAAGGAAAAGAAAACAATACCAATCTAGATAATCTAACGAGTATCTAAAAATGAAGAAAATGAGATATACTCATTAAGTCCCCTGGGTTGTAGGGTGTCCAATCGTTTGATCCAAAAGGTCTCTTTCTGGAGTAGTAGTTTGGATCGATCCCCACCTCTCATGAGGGTTGGTATCACATCGATGGCGATAAATTTCAAGGTGGGTAATCTATGGTTAAATTCCAAGAAGTGCTTGGCCACCGGCTTGTCTGTTTTCCCATCTCTATAGGCTGTCATAATTGATGATCGGTGCCCCCTGATTCTGTCTCGGAGTGTGAGATCCGTCTTACCCACGTAGCATAATCCACATGGGCATGAGATAAGGTATATCACGTGGTCTGTCAGGCAAGAGATGTAATGATTGATCTTGTATCTAGTGCCCGAGTGTGGATGTGCAAATGTAGAACCAGGTAGCATATGTCCACACGTGACACATCCCGTGCACCTGAAGCACCCCTTCTTAGTGGGTTTAGTAGAAGTCAGCTTTTCTCTTGGTAAGACTGTTTTCATCAGTAAATCCTTGAGACTTTTATTCCTATTATAGGCAATTCTAGGGGGATTGGAGAAAATGGTACTCAGAGAGTTGTCAGCAGATAGAATATCCCAACGTTTTTTAATACTCCGTGAGATGTTCCCACTGGCTGAATTGAATGTCATCGGGATCGTAATTTGTGGGACATTGTATCGGGTGGTGCCTTTGTCATAGATCTCTCGTGCCCGTTTAAGGGCTTGCTCCAGCGTATCCTTATAATATCCCCTTTCCAGGAATGCTCTTTGCATCATCCCAAGTTGTGTTTCACAATTTGTGCTGTCGGAATTGTTCCTCAGTACCCTGAGGAATTGGGAGATGGGTAAGGACTTTTTTAGTGCCTGAGGGTGAAAGCTCGTGGAGTGCAATAACGTATTCCGGTCAGATGGTTTCTTATATAGGCTGTAGCCAATTTTGTTGTGACATTTATATACTTCTACATCCAAGAATTGTATCTTGTCAGTGCTCCAATGAAGTGTGAGTTCCACAGGGGATTCATCATTATTGATCACATTAATCATGGACTGTAGTTCTTCCACTGCTCCAGACCAAATGATAAAAATATCGTCCACAAACCTGTGGTATGAAATAATGTGGGCACCAAACATATCCATAATCTTGTTGCGCTCAAAAATGTACATGTAGCAGTTGGCGTAGGATGGAGCTATGGCCGATCCCATCGCAGTTCCCCGAAGTTGTATATAGAAATTCTTTTCAAATCTGAAATAATTATGAAACAATAGGAACTCCAAACATTCTATCAAGAATTCTATGGGGGGGCCATGGTAACAGTTGCTCTCGCATAACCAGGTACGAAGTGCTGCCATCCCTGCATCATGCGGGATAATCGTAAACAAACTTTTCACATCAATAGTAGCAAATATTACTGGTGAAACGGGTAAAGCGAGCTCTTTGATCTTCATCAAGAAATCCTGAGTGTCCTTCAGGGATGTAGGTATGGTCTCAATGCTGGTTTTGCAATGGTAATCCACAAATTTAGCCAAGGGTTCTAATAGACCCCCTCTTGCCGATACGATCGGTCTGCCCGGAGGTGTATTGGGGTTCTTGTGTACCTTTGGTAATGTGTACAATACCGGGATTTTCGGGTGTTCATTTATCAGGTATGCCGCCGTATATTCATCAATCCATCCTGAAGCCATACCTTGGTCCACTAATGTTCGAAGTTTTTTCAAAAAAGAGGTGGTAGGATCAAAGGTGATCATCTGGTATGTAACACTGTCACTCAATTGATTAAGAATTTCAGCTCTATAGTCCGAGTAGTTTTGGATGACTATGGCACCTCCTTTATCCGCTGGTCGAATCGTTATAGTATGGTCTTTCTTCAGATCCTGCAATGCTATTTTCTCCCCAGCAGTCATGTTTTCTCCCATAGGTTTATGTTGGAGAAGAGTCTGGTTTATATCTTGTCGGATTAGTTGTCCAAACGTCTTGATGGAGGCCTGAGAGGTTTTCGGTTCCCATGTGTTCTTCAATTTAAATGGATGTTTTTCTTTATTCCCCCATTGGTCCCGTGTAACATTCAAATTGAGAGTACGGTTCATCTTAAATAATTCAACATCCAATGCGAACTTGTCTGGTCTGGAAAATGGTACAAATGTCAGACCCTTGGACAGTATGCTAATGTGATCCCTTGTTAACTGTTTAGTTGATAGGTTGAATACAGGGTTTATTTCTTCTTCATTGGTGGTTTGGACCTGAGTTTTATAGATCCTGCCCCTCTGTCCCCTCCTGATGGGTCTGTGTTTGTGTTTGCTCTTGCTGCCAATATTGATGATGGTGGGTCGTTGGGGTGTTGTCCCCCACCTAAAAAATGTTGGGAGGGATCATATCTCATTTGCGTTCCCGTTCGTTGCCTTGAGTCTGCGCCCTCAGTTTCAGACATTGATTCTGCAGAGCTAGTATCAATGGACATGAATTGTGGTTTCCTAATCCTCATTTTCTGCCGTGGAAATTGCGGTCTCCGTCTCTCTCCCCCACTTAACCAGTGATATACCTGATGATGCGTGTAATCGTGATCAACCTTTGCCAGTTTTTGCTTCTTGAATTTGATCAAATCGTTTCTATATCGCATAATCTCATCTTGTAGTTTAATCATCTGTTGTGCAGAAGCTGAAGCCGTTATTAGTGCTGTATTGAATGTTTCCACCTTGTTGATAGACTCTTTGACTACCACCAACTCATTCAGAAAGAGACCTTTTGGATCAAACGATTGGACACCCTACAACCCAGGGGACTTAATGAGTATATCTCATTTTCTTCATTTTTAGATACTCGTTAGATTATCTAGATTGGTATTGTTTTCTTTTCCTTTGATTTGGATCTACTTTTTTAGAGCTTATCGCTATCATGTATTGGTTTGTAGTTTTGGTTTAGAGAAGTTTATCGTCAGGGCCAGGCTGGCTCGAGACGGGCCATACGTGTATAATTAAGACGTATGCTTCTGTATATATTCTTTTGTACATATCTTCATCGGCTGTGTCCTGTTATGTAGGGTTTTCATTTCATTTTTTTGCAATATTGTTTCCCTTCTTTCCTTAGATCTTTAGGTTAGGAGGGTAGTGAGGGTCTATTATGGAGATATTTGACAAGCTGTTCTAACATTATGGGCTTTCTCCTATTCTAGAGATAGGGGGCCAGTATGATCTACATTGTTGTATATATAGACAGGCTTATAGTGAGGTTGACCAACTGGTTACAGCTATAGATTATTTAACCTGGGGATGCAGACTTGTTTATGTTGTTATGTGTTTTCATTGGGTTTTCTTGAATTTGCTATGGGGATGGAGGTATCTTTATTGGTTTATCTCTTTACTTTTCTTTATTTCTTTTTGGTCTGTTTCCTTCTTCTTTTCTTTGGTCTCGCACACATTGGCTCACCTGCAGGGTAGGATTTATCCCTCCTTCTTATGGTTCACACACACTAGATCTCACGTTCAGATTTATACATACACTTTTGTCAGATTTCTTACATTTCTTTTATACTTATATGTGCACATATATTCCATGTGGTCTCATGGGCACTTGCTGTATTACATTATTTTTTCCTGGCTTAGATCCTATTACTTTAGGACTTACTTTCCCATATGTTGGGATAGATACAGTACACACATTCACCCTATGTCCACACTCCCTTCTGGTTTGCTTACTTAGTTACTATTGCGGGTCTTAGTTTATGGTATGGCTGTACATGTCTATATATCTTCTTCCCTCACTAGTTGTATATAGAATCCTTTTAGTTTGTTCCTCCTTGGTATGGTTAGCTACACTGGGATTGTGTGGTTACCATGGTTATGTTATATTACTCTCGTGATGATGTCATCACGCGGGGGGGCACGTTTTCACCGCACGCACGTCATCACGCACGCACGCACGTCGTCACGCACGCACGCATGAACGTCATGATGCGGACGTTCTCATCTTTCCACACACACTCCGTCCGGCTAACTGCACTTCCGGAATCACTTCACACAGGTGGGGTAAGTTAACCACTTACTTTTGTGTATATATTTGTATGCTATGTGCATTATCACTATCTTGATAAAGACCCTGAAGGGTCGAAACGTTGATGTCGAAGTTGTGATTAAACACTTTATCCACTGTTGAAAAATCCAAGCGAGTGCTCCTGATTCTTATTTTCTATATATATATATATATATATATATATATATATATATATATATATATATATATATATATATATATATATATATATATATATATATATATATATATATATATATATATATATGTATATATATATGTATATATATATATATATATATATATATATATATATATATATATGTGTATATATATATATATGTATATATATATATATATATATATGTATGTGTATATATATATATATGTATATATATATATATATGTATGTGTATATATATATATATATATATATATATGTATGTATATATATATATATATATATATGTATGTATATATATATATATATATATATATATATATGTATGTGTATATATATATATGTATGTGTATATATATATATGTGTATATATATATATATATATATGTGTATATATATATATTTGTATATATATATGTATAGTCCCCCCACAAGGAGTCTTCTTAGCAGCCATTGATGTAAGCAGTTTATACACCATAATTCCCCACGAGGAGGGAATCCAGGCGATGCGCCAAGTACTAACACAGTACCAAGAACGTATAGAGCCCCCGATTGAATATATACTTGAATTATTGGAATTATGTCTTACACTCAATTATTTTCGCTTTGAGAAAGCATTCTACATACAAATATCTGGGACATCGATGGGTGCCCCTATGGCACCCATGTATGCCAATGCATACATGCATGCATATGAACAGGCACACATCCTCCAAAAACATGGCCAACATATCTTAAAATATCTGAGATATATCGATGACGTGTTCATCATATGGACGGGCGAGGAACAAGGGCTACATGACATGATACGGTCATTAAACCAATTGGATTCTCCAGTAAGACTTACCTACCAAATCAATAATAAACAAATTGATTTTCTGGATCTTCGCATCTTTATAGAAAATAACAAGCTGGGATACACTTTATTTACAAAGGAGACTGACCGCAATACGTTATTGCATGCTAGCAGCCATCACCCACCCAACCTCATAAAATCTTTACCGGTATCTCAATTCATGAGAATACTGAGGAACAACTCTGACCCTATAAAAGCAGAAAATCAGGTGCAAGAAATGTTTGAAAAATTCTCACAACGTGGATACTCAAGACAGATGCTGGAGTGTGCATATTCAAAAGCACTTCAAAACCACACTGATGGTCCTAAAATCAAGAACAATCAAAGTAGAATGATCTTCCCCCAAACATTTCATTCATCATCGGGCGAGATGTCCCAAAAAATAAGACACAACTGGGAGGTTCTTAAAAAAGATAAGACACTACCGATGACGTTCCAGAATATCCCTATGATCAGTTATAGGAGGAACAGGAACCTGAGAGATTATTTGGTTCACACAGATACGTCTATAGCACATCAGTCTGTTCAAAATCCAGGTTGTTACCATTGTTTGAAGTGCATGGCTTGCAATAGTATGACTCCGGGCAAAGCTTTCTACCACCC